>NW_027263763.1:0-1215 GCF_044049455.1 Aspergillus lucknowensis | reverse complement strand
TTATAATATTAAATATACTAGCTTTTCTATAGTAATTTTTTTTATATTAGTTTAATTATTATATATTTTATATATTTATATATAACTATAATTATATTTATATAAATAATTCCTATAATAAAAACCTTTAATAATAATAATTTTTAAATAAAATTAACTATAATACTTTTCTATAATTTTATTAGAATTTCTAGTATTTATATTTTATTATATAGTTAATATTATAACTACTTGTTTTAGTTATATTTATTATATTATATAATATAGTCCTATATTTTTTTATATATTTATAAAAAATAATATACTTATTAAATTTTTTTTATTATTTTTTTAATTTGTTAATATTTTTTAAATAATAGGTTATAGTATTTTTAAATTACTTCCCTAATTATTTTATTAGATATTATAATTACTTTATTTTATAGTAATACTCTATTACTTTTTTTAATATTATTTATATTAAATCTCTAGGTCTAGATTATTTTATCTTTTTTTTACTTTTTTTTAAGTTATATAAGAAACTTGTAATTATTAATTATAACTACTACTACTAGTTATACTTCTTAGTTAAATTATAACCTATTTTTATTAATTTTTAGTATGTTTATTTCTAGGTTTTTAATATTAATTATATAATTAGGGTTTTTATTTAGTATATTTATTATAATATTTTTTTTACTATTAATATACTTAATTTTAAATTAATATTATAAAAGCTTTTAAGCCTATTATACTTATTATTTTTTAAGTTTTTTTATTAATATAAAGAATATTAAGTTTTTATAATCTATTTAAATAATTATTTTATATCTTGCTTTTTACAAGTAATATTTTTAATACTTAAATTTTTTAATAATTATAAGCATCTCTTGATTATATATATTATAATTTTATTTAGCTTAGATTATTTTTCTTAAATAAAATAAAATAGATTATAATTTCCTATTATTATTTGTTTATCTAAAAACTATTTTTAATCCTTTTTTTAATATATTTATTTTTATATAGTTTTATTATTCTAGGTTATATAGTTATAAAATTAGTACTTTTTTAATTATTTTTTTAACTAAATCTATTAATTCTTACTTTTTTTTATCCTTAAATAAATAGTATTTTATTCTTAAATAACTTTATTATAGGTTATAAATTTTATATATATTAATAAAAATATTCTTGTATATATCCTAATATTCCTAAAAATTTTAAACCTTTTTT
>NW_027263762.1:0-1237 GCF_044049455.1 Aspergillus lucknowensis | reverse complement strand
ATATTATAGAAATTAAATATTTAGATATAAAGCTTATACTAGAAGAATAGTAGATAGTGTAAAAAAAGATTAATATAATATTAAATTAGCTAATATAAATTAATAAAAAAAAGCCTAAGAATTTCTAGCAATATTAGGATATATATTAAATATTTCTATTAATTTATATAGAATTTGCAATCTATAATAAAACTATTTAAGAATAATATACTATTTATTTAAAGATAAAAAGAGCAAAAATTAATAAATTTAGTCAAGAAAATAATTAAAAAAGTACTAATCTTATAACTATATAATTAAGAATAATAGAATTATATAAAAATAAATATATTAAAAAGGAGATTAGAAATAGTTTTTAAATAGAATAATAATAATAGGAAATTATAACCTATCTTATTTTATTTAAGAAAGATAACCAAAGGTAAATAAAATTATAATATATATAATCAAGAAACGCGTGTAATTCTTAAAAGATTTAAATATTAAAAATATTATTTATATAAAATAAAAAATAAGATTATTATTTAGATAGATTACAAGATTTTAATATTTTTTATAATAATTAAAAAGCTTAAAAGATAACAAGTATAATAGGCTTAGAAGCTTTTATAATACTAATTTAAAATTAAGTGTATTAATAGCAAGAAAAATATTATAATAAATATACTAAATAAAACCCTAACTATATAATTAATCTTAATAATTTAGAAATAAATAGACTAAAAACTAATAAGAACAAGTTATAATTTAACTAAAAAGTATAATTAGTAGTAGTAATTATAATAAATAATTACAAGTTTCTTATATAATTTAAAAAAAATAAAAGAAAGATAGAATAATCTAGATCTAGAAATTTAATATTAATAGTATTAAAAAAGTAGTAGAATATTATTATAGAATAAAATAATTATAATATCTAATAGAATAGTTAAAAAAATATTTTAGAGATACTATAACCTACTATCTAAAGAATACTAAGAAATTAAGAAAAAGACTTAACAAGTATACTACTTTTTTATAAATATATAAAAAAGTATTATATTATATTATATAATATAACAAGTATAATTAAAATAAATAATTATAATATTAATTATATAGCAAAATATAAATACTAGAAATTCTAATAAAGCTATAAAGAGGTATTATAAAAAGGTTACTTAGTATAATAAATAATAGACAAAAAAGATTTTAATATTAAGAGCAAGTAATTAAGTGTCACGGTCGGTGCCTGAAC
>NW_027263761.1:0-1266 GCF_044049455.1 Aspergillus lucknowensis | reverse complement strand
TAGAATTATATATTTAAAAGTATAAAAATTATTATAAAGTTTACTAGCATAAATCTAATAATATAGATAATAAATAATATTATTTAGCAAAAAAAAATAAGATAATAATAATAAGATCTTTTCTTTAACTAATAAGTTCTATATATAATTAATAGTTTAAAATATTAATAAAATAGTAATAATTTAGTATAAAACTTATAAAATATAAATAGAAACCCTATAAAAAGATAAAAATTTAGTAGTTAATAATTTTTAAAAAAACAAATTATTATAAATCCTTAGCTAATAACTAGTAGAATAAAGTTATAAGATAGAAAGCTAAGGCTAAAGGGCCTTGGACCATAGGCTAGTTGCCTAAAACTGCTTTAGATTTAAATCTAATCTTAATAATAAACTAACTATTATAAATACTACCTAACTATAGGGTAAGAATAAATAATACTATATAATTATAATCTATAGACTATATATTTATATAAATAATAATTACTATTATAAAAAAATACTATATAATTTTTAAGTATAGTAGGAAGACTATAGTTTAAAACTATAACTATTATATAACTACTAGAACCTGCTATAAGAATAAAAAAATAAGAATTATTATAAGGGATAATTTTAAATTACTTTAAAAATATAGTAAATAGGGTTATACTAATAAAAGTCTATATAATTATATACTCTCTAGTATACTATTTTAAGAATAAAAAAATAGTATATAGGGCTGTAGGACCTAATTAGATACACTACCTAGTATATTATTTTAAAAAAAGGAAAATAGTAGAGACTAGAAAATATTTAAAAATACTTATTACTACTATATCTAGCTTTTTTATTTTTATAATTAATACTACTATTATTAGAGTACTAGTAATTCTATTACTATTTTTATAAAGTAACTTGTCTAGTACTTACTCTACAAGCTATAATATATATATTATAGGCTAGCCCTACCCTTTTATCTTAACTTTAACCTAACTATAACAAGTCCTTATACTTATTAGATATAATTATATTAAGTAAGACAAATTAATCTAAATTTTTTAGAAGTCTTATATAAGAGTTTAGGATTAAAAGTATATAAGAGGTTATTACTTTAATAATATAAATCTTATACTTATATACTACTACAAGTAATATATTAAAATAGTCTAGGAAAATATAGTAAGATTATATTATAAAATATAAATAATATATAAATAAAATATTTCTATTATACCTAGAATATAAAAAAGTATATAAATAGATAGTAAAAAAATTCAAATA
>NW_027263760.1:0-1275 GCF_044049455.1 Aspergillus lucknowensis | reverse complement strand
TAAGTATATTAGACAAGCTAGATTATAAATATCTTATAAAGAAAAACTATAATTATATTTTTATAAATAAAAGATACTTATATTACCTTTATTTAATAATATATAATTACTAGATTAAAAAATATATTTTTTATTCTAAAAAATAAATAGTAATATATAACAAGACCTGTTATATAAGAGAAAAGTAGAAATAGTATAAAAAATATTAATAAGAGGTTTAGCTTTATATAATAAAAAACTAAGTATTATTAATTATACTTACTATAATTAATAGATATAAAATAAGGATTTTAATAAACTCTAAAGTATTAGATAATTTTATAGAATCTAAGTTTGCTAAATAATATAGAATTAAGTCTAAACTAATAAGAAGAACTATTAAGATTATTAGATTTAAAGGGAAAATATTATATTATAAACCTGAAATAAGAATAAGGATTATTTAATTAAGCTTAGAAATATATACTAAGAACCTAATATTTAAGGTTATACTAATAGAAGAAAGACTATATAATATAATTATAGGAATATTTTAGTTAATAAAATAAGAACTAACTATTAACTAGATAAAAAGAGAAGTTATAATTAAAAAATACTATTTAATTATAAAAATACAAGACTATAATATACAAGCTTATAATATTAAAGAAGAATTAGGGATAATCTCTAATAGTAAGAATTAAAAAGTAATAAATACTTTAGAACAAGAAACTACCTAAATAAAAATAATAAATAGAATATAAGAAGTATTAAGTATAATAAGTAGGAATAATAAAATAAGAATCTAACTTATAAAAAATAGATATTCTAAGCTAAAAAAATTTATAAAACTAACTTGTTAAAGTTAATAAGTTACTACTAAAAAAGTATTACAAGTTTATTAAATTATTTATAAAACTAGATTACTAATTATTTAATTATAAACTATAATATAAGGAAAAAATATTATTAAAACTAAATATTAAGTTATTATAAGTCAAGTAATATTAAAAGTTACCTAAAAAATTAGTAATAAAAGATAAATTTATTAAGAGATTTTTAAAGGCTAGATATATATACAAATCAAGATCCAAGATATTATTATAACTAATATTTATGCTAAAAAAGAATAGAAAAATAAGAATAGTAATTAATTATAGAAAACTTAATAATACTATAATACTAAATATAAATAAGGTACTATATATAAGATAAAAAAGAGATTTGTTATAAAAAGTAAAAATTATAACTATCTTTAATATATAATAAGGTTATTATAATCTTTTAATATATAAA
>NW_027263759.1:0-1282 GCF_044049455.1 Aspergillus lucknowensis | reverse complement strand
AGGCTGCGATGCCAATCTCGGCGTGGCACTTCCAGCGGGGGGCAGTGGTCCTTTTTGGTGCTTGGTGATCATCGGCGATGCATCTGGCGGCGCGCATGGCGAATCGGATGCCGGATTGACTGGAGTGACACATGGAATAGTGCCTGTAACGGTTCTCTGCAGGTCCCTGGGAAGGCACAGGCTGTCCAGCATGGCGTCGATGTCGGCCTGTGCAACCTCGGACGGGGTGGGGGCTTCAGGTCGCACAGCAGCTTCCCTTTCGTGACGACCGCGAGGACTCTCGGCCGGCACAAACAGAGGATCTGGCGAGTTTGGGGGGACGTGAAGGTCGGCGGGAGCGAGGGTAAGGCCCTGCCAGGCAGCTGGTAGTGGGCTGGCGGGGCTGGTGCTCCCGCTCAGGGCCTGGAGTGGCTCAGCATCCTGCGCTGGGCCTCCTGGCCATCCTGCGAATGGATTCGGATCGCCACCCAATTCAAGTAACATCTGGTCAAACGTCGCACCGGCGCCGGACTGTTGCCATCGTTCCTGCCCCGGAGACGGAGATTCTCCCCATACGGCGGCCGGGGGCCCCTCGTTGTCCCATCTGGAACCCTCAACATCGTGCACGGGCTCGTCACTATACTCACTTTCGCTCTCGTCTGTGTTATTCGCGTGACCGGTACAACCAGTGCCATCAATCTCCAAATTTCTTGCGTCTAGGCCTTGCCCCTGCTCGTGTGCGGTATTGTGAACTTCCTTGTCGCTCCGTAGTGCGCTTCTGGAGGGCGCGGGGACTTCGTTGGCTGGGCTTTGCGGCCGGCTGGGTTGAATTGCGGAGCTGTGGCTCGGATCATGGCCGTGCGATGACACCTCGATCGATGCAGGGCAGGGGTCCGCGCTTTCTCCATGCCTCGGTGCCGCAAGCTTCCGTGGATCGCTTTCTCTTTGCCCCATGCTCCGACGTTTGATGCCTCGCCGGTCTAGCAAGGCGAGACTTGACGAACTGTACCCGTTGAGGTACGCCTCGATCGTCCACGCATAGTCTGTGGGACTCGATGACGGAGGCAGAGGCGGCTTTTCGGGCAGCATAGCGATATACATTTCGCGTAGGTAGATGCACTGGCTTCGTCAGTGTTGATTCCCGCCGTCTATTCCGGCCCATCCGCCGAGACCTACCAGGGTTTCGGGGGCGCAGCTGGCACAGCTTCCCGTGCGCCTCCACTGGTTGCAGAGCTCCGCGATCAGTGGTTTCTGACGATCGGAAGTTAGCAAGGATAGCTATCATCGAGGGGGCAGAATGTAC
>NW_027263758.1:0-1316 GCF_044049455.1 Aspergillus lucknowensis | reverse complement strand
TAATATCTAGAAAATAGTATTTCTTATAGATTAAGGGTTATATAAATAGGTTATTATATTTATAGGACTTATATAATTGCCTATAGAATTTTTAAGATTTATAATTTATATATTATAATAATATTTTAATTAAATTATTACTATTTACTTTAATAATATAATTATTTATTTAGAAAACCCTAAAAAATATAAGGGATATATTTAAAAAGTTATAATAATAATACTAGAAACTAGACTTATATTAAGTATTAGAAAATATAAATTTAATACTACTAAGATTAAATATCTAGGTATAAAGCTTATACTAGAAGAATAGTAAATATTATAAGAAAAGGTTAATATAATACTAAATTAGCTAATACTAATTAACAAGAAAAGAGTTTAAGAATTTCTAGGAATATTAAGATATATATAAAAGTATCTTTATTAATATATATAGAATTCATGATTTATAATAGAGTTACTCAAGGATAATATACTATTTATTTAGGAATAAAAAAAATAAAAATTAATAAATTTAGTTAAAAAAATAGTTAAAAAAATACTAATCTTATAATTATATAATCTAGAATAATAGAACTATATAAAAATAGATATATTAAAAAAAGAATTAGGAATAGTTTTTAAATAAAAAAATAATAATAGGAAATTATAATCTATTTTATTTTATTTAAGAAAAATAACCCAAGCTAAATAGAATTATAATATATATAATCAAGAGATACTTATAATTATTAAAAGATTTAAATATTAGAAATATTACTTGTAAAAAGCAAGATATAAAATAATTATTTAGATAGATTATAAGAACTTAATATTTTTTATAATAATAAAGGAACTTAAAGAATAACAAGTATAATAAGCTTAAAAGCTTTTATAATATTAATTTAAGATTAAGTATATTAATAGCAAGAAAAATATTATAATAAATATACTAAGTAAAAACCCTAATTATATAATTAATATTAAGAATCTAGAAATAAACATGCTAAAGATTAATAAAGATAAATTATAATTTAACTAAGAAGTATAACTAGTAGTAGTAATTATAATTAATAATTACAAGTTTCTTATATAACTTAAGAAAAAGTAAAAAAAGGATAGAATAATCTAGATCTAGAAATTTAATATAAATAATATTAAAAAAAGTAATAAAGTATTACTATAAAATAAAGTAATTATAGTACCTAATAAACTAGTTAGGGAAGTAATTTAAAAATACTATAACCTATTATCTAAAGGATATCAAGAGATTAAAAAGATAATAAAAAAATTTAACAAGTATATTATTTTTTATAAATATATAAAAGAGTATA
>NW_027263757.1:0-1349 GCF_044049455.1 Aspergillus lucknowensis | reverse complement strand
TATCAGGGGGCCTAGGAATATTAGGGATTGAATTCCTAGGGTAAAATAGGGACCCTAGGGGTAGCTGGGTAGGGGAGAGCCCTAGGTAGGCATGCTAGCGCTTGCTAAATTCAATTAAAGCACTTTGATGGTCTGGGATAATGCCTTGAAAGCTTGCTACCTGCCTTGCATAGGTTTGCTGACCTCTAGATCTAGAATGATTTATTTGACTAGCAGCCAGGGTCTCTAGGTCATATTCATCATCTTCCTGATTAAAATAAGAATCAGGGTCTTCCTTAAGCCCATGGCGAATAAAGGCCTTAGCTAGATGCCTCCAGGGTCCTAATGAAATAGCCTGCCCTAGATACTGCCTGCTTAGACCTTTTAATGTTCTAGATAAAGTCCTAGAATCAAGAATCTTGCTAGTTTTCATATTATAAAATAATAGAAAGTCTTCAGCAGGCAATTCCCTAGAGATCTGCAAAACTAGGTATTCTTCAAAGGGTCGAATAGCTAGTAAATAGACTAGAACTAGGTAGGATAGTGCCTCAGGCAGCACCCGAATTGCATTAGAGGTCTGATTGGCCCTCCAGAAATTCTTTGAATACCCTGGGCGAATTAAAAATAGGTAGGAGGTAGGATCTAGATATAGATTCCTAGTAGTAGTCATGGTATTTCTCCATATTACCTGATTTATTTTAGTACCACGGGCAGGGGCCCTACTAGTCAAGTGACATAGGGCAAGCAATTCTTTTAAAAACTTTGAAGAAGCATCTAGGTAGGCAAGGCCTTTTGACTTTTTTAGGACTAGCTGGTCTTCAGGGCTAGAATTAAACCATTCTTCTAGGTTTTCTGGTTCTAGAATTCTAGATAAAATAAAACTAGATAGCTGCTGCGCTTCGGGATTTGCTAGAATTGAAAAGTTATTAGATATTTCACTAATAATTTCAAATTCTGCTGCCTTTTCTAGGGAGATTTGAGCCTGAAAGCTCTGGAAATTTAAAAATCCTAGAAATAATGAATTTGCAAGCTGGCTAGCTAGATTTTTAATACCCTGAACTAGTAGGGTATTTAATCCCTGCTGCGAAACCTGAAGATGGCGATATTTAATAATATGGGGTCCTACTAGGTAGATTTCTCCTAGGGTAGTATCATGCTTGCTAATAAAAAGGGCAATATTTCTTAGAGCAAGCACGTGACCTAGGGGGGTCTCTGCCTGGGCAGTAAAATATTGAGCCATCCAATCCTTTATATATATAGCCATGGGGGGGTTATTCTCTATAGAATTATAGATTTCTGCATGAAACCAATATAAAAATATATATTGATGGCATTTAATAATTGCAGAATAGATCTGACTAATCACCCCA
>NW_027263756.1:0-1373 GCF_044049455.1 Aspergillus lucknowensis | reverse complement strand
TAACCTTATTATATATTAAAAATAATTATAATTTTTATTTTTTATAATAAATCTCTTTTTTATCCTATATATAGTATCTTATTTATATCTAGTATTATAATATTATTAAGTTTCCTATAATTAATTATTATTCTTATTTTTCTATTCTTTTTTAGTATAAATATCAGTCTTTATAATATCTTAAACTTTAATTCCTATATATATCTAGCTTTTAAGAATTTTTTAATAAACTTATTTCCTATTACTAATTTTTTAGGTAATTTTTAGTATTATTTAACTTGTAGTAGCTTAATATCTAGTTTTAATAATATTTTTATTTTATATTATAATTTATAACTAGGTAATTAATAATCTAGTTTTATAAATAATTTAGTAAACTTATAATATTTTTTTAGTAATAACTTCTTAATTTTAGCAAGTTTAGTTTTATAAACTTTTTTTAATTTAGAATATCTATTTTTTATAAGTTAGATTCTTATTCTATTATTCCTAGTTATTTTACTTAATACTTCTTGTATTTTTTTTTATTATTTTTATTTAGGTAGTTTCTTGTTTTAAAGCTTTTATTATTTTTTAATTCTTATTATTAAAAATTATTTCTAATTCTTTTTTAATATTATAAGCTTGTATATTATAATCTTATATTTTTATAACTAAATAATATTCTTTAACTATAACTTCTTTTTTTATCTAATTAATAATTAGTCCTTATTTTATTAACCAAGATATTCTTATAATTATATTATATAGTTTTTCCTCTATTAATATAATTTTAAATATTAGATTCTTAATATATATTCTTAAGTTTAATTAAATAATCCTTATTCTTATTTCTAGTTTATAGTATAATATTTTATTTCTAAATCTAATAATTTTAAGGATTTTTTTAATTGGTTTAGACTTGATTTTATATTATTTAATAAACTTAGGTTTTATAAAATTATCTAATATTCTAGAATTTATTAAAATCCTTATTTTATATTTATTAATTATAGCAAGTATAACTAATAATACTTGGTTTTTTATTATATAAAGCTAAACCTCTTATTAGTATTTTTTATGTTATTTCTATTTTTCTTTTATATAATAGTTTTTGTTATATACTACTATTTATTTCTTAGAATAGAAAATATATTTTTTAATCTTATAATTATATATTATTAAATAAAGATAATATAAGTATTTTTTGCTTATAAAAGTATAGTTATAATTTTTTTTATAAAATATTTATAATCTAGCTTGTCTAATATACTTAGCTATTATAAATATTATTTATTTTCCTATTTTATATAAATATATCTTTTATAAAAGTTATTATAGTAAAATATCTAGTTAATTTTTTAATATATTATTTCTTTAAAAATTAGGTAATA
>NW_027263755.1:0-1379 GCF_044049455.1 Aspergillus lucknowensis | reverse complement strand
TATCTAATTTAGCAGAACTAGAGAAAATTAGTTCTCAAGAATATAAGTACTTGTAAAGTACTTAATAAGTACTTAAACTTACTTTTTTACTGCTTTAACTAGAGTTAAATATTTCCCCGAGGCATATAACTTTTAATAAGACTGCTTAATAGCATTTATATGGTTCCAAAGGATATTAAAATAATAAGGCTGAATCTTAGAGCAGGCCTTATTTAAGCCTGCTTTAATAACTATATTTTTTTTCTGGATTGCCTAGTTCTGGATATCTGCATTCTCATGCTCTAAAATAGTTAGTAAGTGGTCTCCAAGTAGTTGGTAAGTAATTATACTTATAAAAAGATCAACTAGAGTATTATAATCTTCCTCTAATTTGCAGTCTAGAAGACTTATTATACAGCTCTAAAGAGTAGAGCCCTGGTTCCTAGTTCTAATAGTATTTAGAATAGTCTGTTGAAAATAAACTCTGCAGAATATAATTATATACTATAAATGCCAGGTAATAGCTTGGTACTATAGATCTATTTTAGAAAGATATTGTCCAAGTCCTAATTAGTTAGTAAGTATTTGACAATTAGTTAATAAGTACTTACTAGAATACTGCTTGGTATTTATATTAATAATAATGCCATAGATTCCAGACCCATGAATTGAATCAAAAAGAACTAGGTATTGGGAGACTTCCTTAATAAGATTAAAAGCTTGCTTGAAAAGCAAGTAGTAACCTTCTGAAGAGTTAATACTAGTAAAGACTTGTAATAAGGTAATAATTATATATTAATAATTAGTAACTAGTTATATAGTACTTAATTAGTACTTACTTTTATACTAATCAGGTATAAATATTGCAAAAAGCACCTTATTTATATTTTTAGATTGAATCTGCTTGTAAGACATGTCTATCTTAAATAAAGAAAGGCGTGAGAGGAGATTAATCTATTCTTTATAGCCATAAATAATTATAGTACCATGTGAATTATAGTATATTTCCTGAATATAATCCTAAGTACTTGGTAAGCCCTTATAAACTGCTTGGTAAGTAACTAAAATACACTTACTTTAATATTCTTGTTAGTATTCTGCAGAAAAATAAGGCTATTAATACCCTGTCTATTAGGATATGAAAGAAGGTGCTATTTCTAAATAATAGCTGCAATTTGGTCCTTATTATAGAGGCTAGCATGAATCTCTAATAAAGTTGAAGTATTAAATTGCTAACAAAATGCTTCAAGCTGTGGGTTTTAAAGGAACTAGGCTAAATAATAAGTTAGAAACTACTTCCTAAGCAGTTAGCAAGTACTTGCCTGTAGTTAAAGTTGGATCTTGGATTTGTATAATAATTTGTTTTATTCCCTGTAGGATCCTTTCTGGTGCTTTACTTG
>NW_027263754.1:0-1420 GCF_044049455.1 Aspergillus lucknowensis | reverse complement strand
CTCGAATTTTCGGTCGCGCCCCACGAAAATGATTAGTAAGTGGCTTGGCGCTCATGTGACCCACAATCTGGCTTCAGGAAAATTTCGAACCATACTACCTCTTTTAAAACACTTACTATCAACTTCACGATAGCAGTACTTGCTAAAAATGTAAGTAAAGTGCTTCAAAACTTCTTAATAATCATTATTTCAAGCCCCCTTTTTAATATAATCGCTTTTTTCTGCTTTTTAACTGCTAATTTGTTGCTTTAGAAGTAGTACTAGTGGTATCTTCGCGAAGTTGAAGCAGGTCGCCTCGAGCTGCCTGACTATGAGGAGGTAAATCTTCTTGTCCTGCTTTTTTCTTTTTTTAACTACTTACTAACTACTTGGGAACTGCTTAGGATACCAATGATTGCCTATATTTTTACTATGGTGAGATATTCTGCAGGATCCTGGATTGCTTGAAGGCCATGGTAAGACTATCTCTTTATTACTAATAACTACTTACTAACTGCTTGGAAACTGTTTAGCACAACTATAAATTTACAAACAATCTCTGTACCCACGTTAGCTTGTATAAAGACGTTTCTTTCCCTTCTAGGAATGTTAGTAGACGCGTGCTACAGGAACTAGTTGATAAGATGGCTAGTAAGTGGCTTCTAACTGCTTGACAAGTGGTTACTAACTACTTAGAATAGTACAAGGGACTTTTCGCGGGTATAGAGCTAGGTAATTCCTCGAGTACTAGTACAGGTGGTATGGCAGCAAGCCCTGGTTCTGCTGCGGGCACGATGCTATTATTGCCTAAGAAGAAGGATAGTAGTGTAAGTATTTTCTAACTGGTTGGCAACTGTTAAGAAACTAATTAATTCTAGGTTCATGTAACTAATATGAGAACTAAAATTGCTTGCATGGGAAAATCCGTGCCTTACATGTCTTGTAGTAGTTGTGTTAACTGCTGCAAGGACATTAATAAGTGTGACTATTTTGTCCTTTTTAACTATGGTAACCTTCACCCCCATGCTGCGACCAAGGAGGCTGAAAACCAGGTAGAGGAAATTGAAGAGGAAATTGAGGAGGAAACTGCTTAATAACTGCTTAGGAACTACTAGGTTAAACTTTGTATATATAAAAGTTCTGTATCTAGCCAGCAAGGATTAATGGATTAATCAAGTAGATAACCAATACAAAACTGGTTATTAAGTAGTTGGCTTCTCTATTTTTAGTAGATAGTAATCGAGAATCTAACTACTTAGTAAGTACTAAAAAGGTTATAGACTTTTTAACTAACTATATATATATATACTGGTCGCAGATATTATTATTACTTTTAAACTGCTTACTAACTGCTTATTGTTTTCCTGAAAGAATATATATCTTTAAGGACAAAAATAGATAAAATAATATATAGATATAGTGCTAGTAATTTAAAAAGAAT